>NC_088923.1:710000-730000 GCF_038396675.1 Hydra vulgaris | reverse complement strand
TTACGCTTTTTTGCAATTTTCTTTTTAAATTTTAGCTTAAAATTTTGAAAAATTTAAAAAGAATTACAAAAAATATTAAAAGAATTATAAAAGCCCATAATTTTGCATTGAATAATAAAAATGAATTTCTCAACGATAAAAATACTAAAAATTGTAACTGCAACCAAAAACTGCCCTATGAATGGCACATGCTTATCAAAAAGTATTATTTACAAATGCATTGTTTCCTCGCAAAACAACCCTGATAAACAATATATTGGCTTAACCGAGGACAAATAAAAAAAACGTTATGCCAACCACAAACAATCGTTTAAACACAAAAAATATTCAAAAGAGACTATGTTGTAAAAATAAATAAGGGATTTTAAAAAAAAAAAAAAAATTTAGATTTACAATGGTCTATTTTAAAATCTACTCATGCCTGTAATAACATTTCCAAAAAATGTATGCTATATTTGCAAGAAAAACATGAAACACCTACTCATTTAAATCAGGAAAATATATTAAATAAAAAATCTGAATTAATTTCTCAATGTAGCCACGAAAATAAATACCTCTTAAAAAATTGTAAAAACAAATGACCAAATTAAACCATGCCCATTCCAAAAAAATTTATTTTATAATTACTTTCTGTAACTTCCCATTAACCAAAAAAATAGAGTAATTTAAATTTTTTTTTTTATAATAATTTAAAACTTCCTGTAAAATATTTTCTTCTATAAATTTATAAAATATATATTTAAAATAGTTTCTTCTATAAATTTATTTTGAGATTTAGTAACTCTTCCTGATGATCCAGCAATGGTGAAACTTAAAGTTGAAGACAAAAGAAAGATAAGTGTTTTTTACTAATTTATATTTATAATTATATATACATATATATATATATATATATATATATATATATATATATATATATATATATATATATATATATAAGTTTTATTATTATTATATATATACGTATATATTATTATTATATATATATATATATAATAATATATACGTATATTATATTTACTAATTTATATATATAATATATTAATTATAAATATAAATTAGTAAATATATATACGTATATTATAATTATTAATTTATATTTATATAAATTAATAATTATAATATATATATATATATATATATATATATATATATATATATATATATATATATATATATATATATATATATATATATATATATATATATATACGTTGTATTAATATTATTTATATACGTATATATTATTATATATATATATATATATATATATATATATATATATATGTATATATATATATATATATATATATATATATATATATATATATATATATATATATATGTATATATATATATAAATACGTATATAAATATAATAATATATACGCATGTATATATATATATATATTTATATATATATATATATATATATATACATATATATATATATATATACGTTGTATTATTATTATATATATACGTATGTATATATATATATATATACATATATATATATATATATATATATATATATATATATATAATATATATATATATATATGTATATATATATATATATATATATATATATATTTAAATACGTATATATATATTAATATATACGTATATATATATATATATATATATATATATATATATATGTATATATATATATATAAATATATATATATATATATATATATATATATATATATATATATATATAAATATATATACGTATATATTATTAATATATGTATACATAAATATATACATAAATATATACATACATATATATATATATATTTAAATATATATATATATATATATATATATATATATATAAGAATACATTATTATATTTGTATATATAATTATATACATGCATATATATAAATATATATTTATATATGTATACATATATATATTTAAATATATGAAGGGTGCAAAGGGAAAACCGTTGATGTCACAAATTTTTCATTTTGAGAAAACGGGAAAAGAATTATTTCTATATATATATATATATATATATATATATATATATATATATATATATATATATATATATATATATATATATATATATATATATATATATATATATATATATATATATATATATATATATATATGTATATATATACCGAAGTTTTTTACATTTTCGTAATTAAAATACAAAAATGTTTCAAAAAATTTGTAATTCAGGAATGATAAACTATATTTTTTTTAACTGGAACTCGGAAAGATATTTTTTAAGCTTCCTTCTATTGTCTCTAGCTACCATCATTTAATTTTTTTATTGTCAAATTTGTATCCACCTACAAAGTCATAAATAAGGTGTATGTTTCTCTCTGGACAGTCTTTGACGCAAGTCAAATCTTTCACAAATTTTTTTAATGAATCTAATGAATTCGAGGCTTTTTCCTTGCTCCACAGCTCTACTTTACAATACAGAACTTCTGCAATTTTCAACAAGAGCCAAAGTTGAACCTACCAGTTCCCAAACCTCAGTGGACTCCGATAAGTTTGGTGGCTCACGTTTTACAATCTCAAACTTGTCAGGACCGACATACTGAACTAATTTATACATTACCTCTTTCTTCACTTGCTGCTCTACATCTTCATCAGATAAAGATAGCAGTACTGACTACTCAGTCAAGTACCAGTTATTTCTTGGCATATAAGCAAATAATGTTAAACCAAGATTTAGATATTTATCTTTGAAGCAATAAGCATTCTTGATAACATCAAGATCATTTGAGGGTAAGTTTGCAACCAAACACGACTTTAGAAAAATGGTGCTAACCAGATGTGAAGAAGATTCTATCTCTATTATCTTTTTTTCATCTCGCTTATCATCATAGTGATCTTATAATCATAGTGATCTAATCCGTTATTCTTAGAGTAAAAATGTATAAAGGATCAGCCATAAACTTTAAGTGTAAAATTTTGTCACTACCAGTATTTTTTATTTATTTTGTTTGTAGATTATTTATTATACTTTTTTGCTTTTTTGTTTTTTTGTTTGTTTACTCTTTAAGTTTATAAAACTAATATAAAAACACTGGCGGGGCAAGTAGAAGATATTGTTTTGTCTTATCACTGAGCCTAGTTGTACGTATTTACAATAGCCGTATAATATTCTAATTGATGTCCGTCTAATTGATGAATACATCTCATGGAAAACTCACGTAAACTACTTAAACACAAATATTTCAAAGAAAATAGATTTACTTTACAAGGCAACACCATTTTCATCAAAAAAAATGCAACTGATTTTTTATGTGTATTACACGTCTCTGAAAAAGGTACTCGATGACAAGACTGACTAAGTCTTCTGCGAGCTTCCTATAACTACAAATAAGTAATTCTTTTCATCATTCTTACATAAATTTTGTTTTTATCATATTCACACACTAACATTATTTTGAAATGTGGTAAATAGACTTATAGTGAAACATCTAAACACTCCATCTTTATCTTATACATGAACATTAAAACTTGGTGTAAGTTGATTTTATGAACTTTTCTGCGCCATTTATACGCAGAGAAGGCTTGCATCGTACAATTTTATCAGCTCCAAATAATATTCTGCACGCATGTTTTTGTTTACTGTTCAACTTTGTTTTTATGATTTGTACTTGCCCATGCAATGAGCAAGTACAAATCATAAAATAGTAAATGTATCACATAGTAAGTGTCATAAATCACATAGTAAGTGACTGGTGTTTGTATTTATCCAGGGCCGGGGCCGGGTGATAAAGTATAGTAGTAGCTGGCGTTATGACCAGCATAAAGATTTATACACCCTGAAGTATATTTTATTATTCAAAAATTCATGTTATATTTTGTATATGTATGCATATATAAACATCATTATGATCAACATAATCATTATAATCGTTATCATCATCATCATCATCATCATTTTCTACTGAAGCTGCTACCTCTTTACATGCTAATACCTAAATTTCTTTAATCTTTTCTAACAAACATTGTTTGATACAACATTTTTTCTAATCTGTCTTATACTATCCCTCCTTTTCTAGTCTTGCTAGAGTCACCCTACACATCCATCACATCATCTTCTCTTTCAGCAAATACTACACCATATAAATACTTAAGTTTATATAACAATAAAAGGATATTGTATGCGAGCA
Source organism: Hydra vulgaris (assembly GCF_038396675.1). Lineage (NCBI taxonomy): Eukaryota > Metazoa > Cnidaria > Hydrozoa > Anthoathecata > Hydridae > Hydra > Hydra vulgaris. The sequence goes on along the minus strand of NC_088923.1, from coordinate 725,837 downwards.
TGTAAATAAATAGCAAACATATATATTTATATCCAGAATATGTATGCATAAAGTGCATCTTGGAAGCTTTTGTTCCTTAAAGAGTAAAAGTTTGGAAGTTTTTAATACTTCTCCTCAATTTTAAATCAAGTCTCATTCTACTCCACATTTTTCACCATCTTGAGCATTTGCTTTAATAAATATTAATCATTTTTTCCATATTTATTACAGAACATCTCTCTTAAGAACAAATCTCCTTTTATTATTGCAAGAAGCGAATGTAAAAAAGTCATGTTTGATGTTAAGCTCGTTTATTCTCATTTTATTTGTATCTTATATCGGATGTAAGGTTTTAGAGACTTTTGGTTTGTCTTCAACAATGTCATTAACTAAAGTCTAACATTTAATCTCTAATTCATGGGAATAATCTTTTTACTTCTCCCTAGCATAAAGCAGAGTCATTTGCAAAAAAATCTTACTCTAATTTGACTCTTGAATATAATGGCCATTGTTAACCATTATTAAGCATCGGAATGACTCAAGTTTTTAATGCCAGGGTTAATTCTCAGTTAAACACTTCTACAGTTTGTGCTCTACAATAGATTTCAATTAAAGTCTTAAAAAGCGTTCTCCAGAACTAACTTTAACTTTTGCCAAACTTTTAAAAAGTGCTAAATAAGGGGTTCCAATTTTTCAAAACTCTATAAAACATTTTGACCTCTCCAACTATCTTACGATTTTATATTCACTCTATTATTAGTCTCTAAAAAGTAAAATTATTAATGGAGTTAAAACTAGTATTATATTTTCAGCAGATAATAACACATTGAAAACAACTTTAAATATTGAAGCTGGTTATAAAGTTGATTTTACACCTATAAATTCAATTAGATCTATTCTTGGTTTTAACAGTCAAGTATATTCAAAAGTATCTCATGAATCAGATAATATAGTAAACATTTTAAGTATTAATAGTAAAGTGTAACAAATGATATAATAGCATCATCTTATGTAAACGGAACAGCAGAAAACGTTATATTTTCATTTTTTCCAAGTGTAGGTCCTGGATATAAAATTATTCAAGAACTATTAAACTTAATTTACTTACCAATAACACTAAAAACAATTTCAAAGATGGAGACTAAATTGGTTGATCAAGATGGAAATCTGATAAATTTATGAGGAGAAAAATTAGCTATTAGATTTCATATAAGAGAGAAAAAATAATCTTACTATAACAAAATGAGTAAATATACTAATAATAAAGTAAATATTTCACAGGGGCAATTGGGAAAAATTGAAAAAGCAATTGATGAAGATAGTTATGGAGTTATTATTAAATTATCGCATTCAGATCTTAATGGTAAGGATGCATTAGCAGTAACAAAAAGACAATTGAATAAAATTACAAAAGCATATGAAAATGGTACGGGTGTAATAATTAAATTAAGTAAAGCACAACTGTTGCACAATTCTAAAATAGAGGGTGGATTTATTGGTGCACTTTTACCTTTACTTGGTACTTTAGCATCAAGAGTTATACCATCACTTGCAACAGGACTGCTTTCAGGAGTAGGCTCAGCAGCTGGATCAACTTTGATTAATAAAATTGCTGGAAATGGTATTGTGTACATGATGGTGATGGTCTGTACTTACGTGCTGGAAATGTTAAACTCCCACAGGTTCAGGTTTATTATTAGGACCGAATTCTTCATTTGCTAATATTCCATTTTTAAATATGATTCTTTGATTTTTCTTGTAAAAACTCAATATAAAAATAATAATAAAATTTATATATAATAAAATGTCAAATAGCATGCCAGTGCATAAATTTATAAACAAATGTAAAAAACCCAAAACATCTCCTATAGTTTTTAAACCACATAAAAATGTACAGCATTCTGCAATATTCAAAAATGGAAGATATGATGTATTTGCGCTACAAGACATTATTATAAAATTTTTATCACAGCAAAATGTTGTTTTAAAGTTTGGCTTATTTGTAAGAAAAGGTGTTGCATTAGTTTTATTAAAACATGAACTTAGATTTAAAATGTTAAGTTAACAAGATTGTATAATAGCAGAGTCTGTTGATGATATTATAGTTACAATTGTAAATAATTCTTATTCTGATGTGTTAATAAAAAAAGGAGTTTTTATTCTGTTAATTTTTATTTTTTTTATTAAAAATGTAATACAATTATAAAATGTACAATAACATGTATTCAACTCTTCCTAATGCACCTGAAGAAAAATCTATTATAAAGAAGATCAATCATATCGGTTACAAAAAATTGGCGAGATTCAAAACAAAATAGAGCGTGAGAAAGAAAAGAGAATAACGCTAAGTAAAAATTATCATAGAGCTGTAAAAATAGTTTCTGCAATTGATAATGCATTACTAGCAAGCACTATGGCACTTGAAACTATTGGAATTTGGTTTTTTATCAACAATAATTGCATATATATATATATATATATATATATATATATATATATATATATATATATATATATATATATATATATATATATATATATATATATATACGTATATATATATATATATATATATATATATATATATATATATATATATATATATATATATATATATATATATATATATATATATATATAGAGAGAGAGAGAGAGAGAGAGGAGGAGAGAGACAGAGAGAAAAAGAGAGAGAGAGAGAGGTTGCCGCTATTGGTCGATATGTATAATTTTTTTTTCTTAAATCGAGTGATAATATTGAAGTTTATATTTTTCTTAAATGTGAAAAATATAAATTTCAATATTATCACTCGTTTACCACCCCTCCCCTTTTAGCCTAAGATTAAAAGGTGTAAAATTTTTATTATAACCATTTCTATGGAGGTTCTGAAGACCCTCACTTAATAAAAAACATTCGGTTTAAAAGACTTCAAACCTTGCGGTCACTGTGTACAATGTTCACAACATAAGTTAGAGTCGGCCTAATTAAATTTATTCATAATTGAAATTAATTATCATAAAAAAACAAAAATTAAAGTTTTTTTATATATTTTTTGAAAAAATATAAATAGTTCAATAAAGTTTTTCCAGCAAAAACTAGTTTTTCAGATTAATTTGAAAAACGCAACACCAACTGGGCATTCATTTAAAAACTTCGCCATTCGCTCACTTTTTAAACAAAGCTGCGTCTCATTCATATTTTGTGTGTAAGTTTTTCATACATATTTACATACATACATACAGACATACATACATACATACATACATACATACATACATACATACATACATACATACATACATACATACATACATACAGACATACATACATACATACATACATACATACATACATACATACATACATACATACATACATACATACATACATACATAAATACATACATACATACATACATACATACATACATACATACATACATAGGAACTAAAACCGACTTATCGGCTCCTACTAAAATACCGCTTTATTGAACCAGGAATGATTTTAATATAATTCAATTAAATAAATTTTTTATAAGTTACTACGATAAAGTAAACTTTAATAATGAACTTGCTTCATGTTTTTATAATTTAATACTTGCATTTGTCGCAGGCCGATAAGTTGGTGTAATTGAATTTTTAAAAGTATGATTTCCCCATTATCGTTCCAAGAAACTACGTCATAATTTTTCAAAAATTGGTACTTACCGGATCATTATTACAAATTTTGATTTATTTAAAATTTTTAAAAGTTACTTGATATGTTTCATTTATTAATATTGTTAATGTATGTTCTTATTACTTATCTTTATAAAGGCCACTCACGTTTTATGAGATAAAAGAAATGACTATAATAATTGAGGAAGGGTGGCGTTTGCAGTGTAGTGGGTCGGATACGGCCACCACAACTCTCCCTAAAAAGAGCCTTAATTTTAAAATCAATCAAAAGAAACCAACATATTGGACCCAAAATTTCGAAAAATCTTTTGCTATGTGGTATTACTTAAAAAAAAAAATACTTTAATTAAGGGTTTTGAGGAACGCTAACGCTATCTATGTTAAAACCCATCAAATTGCGGGTAGAGTTGAAAACTCTAACGGTCTTCGGAGACCCTGATGCTTAAATTTGCCACCCCTCATAATAATTGTTTGAAATTTTGAAAGTTAAAATTGCCAAAAATAAAATCTAAAAGTTAGGTTGTGAATTTATTTTAATCTGTTCTTGACAAAATAGAATTTTGTTTATCGAACCAGATGATGGGATTCTGCTATTGATACAATCAATAAAGTTGTGGGTAATATACAAATGATGGTATTGTTATATGTTACAAGAGATACCGTAGTCGTAACTGTTAGGGGGGGGGAGCGGGACCCAGGCATTGAATAATATTTAGGATTATATTTTTTTTATGAGACAAACTTTATGAAACATATCATATTGTGTTATAACAAATGAAGTAAAAATATCTTAATTATCAAATAAGAATGTTATTTTCTCCATATTTGAAAATGAATACATTGAGCCGTGTGATAGTAGTTTTGAGGTAGTATTATCTAAACCTAAAACAATTAAAAAAAAAAACCATTCCAGTATAAAATGGATTTATTACCAAGGGTGGATCCATAGAGGGGCGATGCGGGCGTTCACACACCCTCCTCATCCTTAGATATTTTAGTATTTTTTTAATTTTGTAAATTTTTATATTTAACACACTAATTTGTTTAAAAAAGGAAGTAAATTAGGGAGGTTGTCTAAATAAAATAGAATTTTTAATAAAATTGTGTGGTGAAAATTTTAAATTGAGTAACTACTTGCTTACTAATAATTAAATCACTCCCCCTCCCCATTACTATATATTCTGGGATCATTAAATCGAAAAAATATTAAAATTGCCCTCTTCCATCCTTACGACATGGTCTGGATTCTCCCTTGTTTAGTCCCAGTGTTGTCTCCGTATCTTAAAGTGACTGTAATAGCTGAACGAGTGCATCATTAACCCACCGAACTGGTTAGTCAATTATGTATTTGCGCTACAAGGATTGTTTGAAAAATAACTCTGACTAAATAAAGACTAAAATTAACAACTCTAATTAAAAAATAGCTGATACCACCTGTTTATACAAAACCATGGCCGAAATTTATGAAACAGAACTCACGACATACAGACTGTTCAAAATCAAGTAAGAGGTCATGATTTAAGTATGTTAGATAAGCAACAACAATAAATCAACCAAAACGTAATATCTTTACAATAGATCTGCAAATTTACAAAACTTGATGACTTTGGAAATAGTAAAATTTACAATAGTAAACTTCTTAAAGCAGGGTTTGACAGGGATAATGTTAAACGAATAACACTCAATCAAATTGATGGTCACGGTATGGTTAAGAGGGTTACTGTTTATTTGGTACTAAATAAATAGCAACAGCAGTACGGGAACAATTTAGTGATATCAAGCAAATTATATCATCTCCGAGGTTAGCAAGTTAGCATAATGTGGATGCCTAATATTAAAAATGACATTATTCAAAATTATTCCAAAACGGTTCTAAAAAGAATTTTTTTTTAGTTGTATTTTTTTTTTAATGTATAAAACAAACCTTTTTGTAGATATTTTCATAAAATATTATGATTATACACTTCATTTGAGACCCAGGTTAACATACCTTGAAAGAACCTTATTTTATTAATATTGCAAATCCGTGTATCTTTAAGGATCTTTAGCTATCCCCCCAAATAAAAATAATAATATATTAAAATAAAATATTAGGCATATAAGTAAAATATGTTGTTATTTTAGTATATAAAATACCTACCCAGCAAACCACGTTGATTTATGGTCTGAACCACGTTGGGCCAACGTAGTATGCTAGCTGGGTATTTAGTGTATTGTTGCAGATTTTTGACGATGTTATACGAAGTTACAATCGGCGCAAAGATATGTACAAATTGCTCCTACTTATCGTTAAACTAGTTTGAAATAGCCTGAATTCTCCGCTTTCAATATAACTTATTTTCGTATTTTTTAATTTTTAAGTTTTACCAACACTTTATTGTTTTTAAATACTTTAATGCTTGTCATACAGAATGGCTCGGATATCCTGCGTGCTACTTCTTCTAAAATTTGTCTTTATTTAATTTCTTATAGGAATCGGTAAACCTCGTAATTACTTTTCAGGCAACCAAAAACATTTACTTTCTCTAATTGACTTCCGTCTCTACTCTGATCCTAAATAATGCACAGTTTCTCATCATCCACCTTTAAGAAATACCATACTTTGATCTCTTCAAAACAAAACAAAACTCTTATACCAGTTTATAATCTATTAGTGGCAGATCCAGATCATAGTCAGGATCTTAGGAGGGGAGAGGTAGACCAATAAAAAAAAGAGTTTCCGTTTTCTTAGATAAAACTACTATATCATTTGATCATTTACAATGTTTATAAGTTAGTTTACTAATAAATATATTGAATGTGTATATAAATAACTATTTTTTTGCGTAAAAATCTAGTTTTGCAACATAGTTATATATATATATATATATATATATATATATATATATATATATATATATATATATATATATATATATATATATATATATACATATAAATATATATATACATATATATATTAATTTTATCAATGATATTTTGAGCTTGAAAATTCCTAGGAGGAGGGGGGAAGACCCCCTTTCTTCTCCCTTCTTCCTTTGTATCCACCAATGGTATCTAAAGTCATATTTAGATTTTTTTGCGGCATAATTATTTCTATTAAAGACCAAAGCCACAACAGTCAAGGAGACTTTTTTATTCACTTTTATTATTTCTTCAACAACTTTAAAAAAATGAAAAACTAGATAGCTGCACAGAGCAACAATGTAAACGCGGTACATTCAGAAGCGCTAGGCGAGGGCCGCAAACTTTAAATTTTTAGTACAAGCGTTTTAAGATTTCTCTACTGCCTAATAATTCGGTTGTGAAATTATGATATCTTATGATTCGACTTTTCTACAGCTTATGGTCATGGCTGCCGAGAGAGGGAAGTCAACAGGAAGATTCCCGTTGCCCAAATAAAAATTTTTGAAACTTCATAATAATTTTAATAATTTTCTTTCTTTTTGAAACTTTACCAGGGTCCAATGGAAAATTCATGATTCACTCGGCGGCCATGCTTATGGTCCAGACAAAATAATTTTCAGAGAAGAAAATTTCTTCTCCAGAACTGTTGTCAATCACTAATTAACAAGAGCTTATTAGAGTATTGAATATTTAAAAAAGTTACAGGATTTCAGTTGCTGGTAAAATTCAACTCAATAATTCTCAGCTCAAAAGTAACTTTTATTACAATAACCTATATTTTGCTTCACTTATGAGCAGTGATACACTAAGTGAATCGTTTACTTTCTATATTCTTAAATTTTAAAGCTTGTTAATCTATGGTTTTATTTCTTATTTAGAAAACCTATAAAAAAAAATTATTGAAAATTGCTATACACCTACGTGTGCCAATAATGCATAAAATATAATACCAAGCAAACTAACGCGTATGAAATATAATTGATTACAATCGTTTAAAAGCGAGGTTCGGCAATGCATCAAAATTGTTAGCTTAATAAATAATAGTTTAAACAGCAGTTTTCTTGACTGCTTTAAAATGAATAAATCTTAATAAATAATAAAGTTATTTAGCCTATGGCCTTCAACCTCGTTTAGAAGTTTTGATTATTTTCGTACGGGGAAAACTGATTGCTAAGTGCCACATACCTACATGTGTCAATAATGCATAAAATTTGACACCAAGCAAACTAACGCGTATAAAATATAATTGATAACTATCGTTTATAAGCGAGGTTCGGTAATGCATCAAAATCGTTAGCCTAATAAATAATAGTTTAAACAGCAGTTTTCTTGACTGCTCTAAAATGAATAAAGTTTTATGTTAGTTAGCCTATGGCTATCAACCTCGTTTAGAAGTTTTGAATAATTTCGTACGGGGAAAATTGATTGCTAAGTGCCACATACCTTCGTGTGTCAATAATGCATAAAATTTGACAGCAAGCAAACTAACGCGTATAAAATATAAATAATAACTATCGTTTATAAGCGAGGTTCGGTAATGCATCAAAATTGTTAGCTTAATAAGTAATAGTTTTATTAGAAGTTTTCTTGACTGTTCTAAAATGAATAAAGCTTAATAAATAATAAAGTTAATTAGCCTATGGCCTTCAACCTCGTTTAGAAGTTTTGATTATTTTCGTACGGGGAAAACTGATTGCTAAGTGCCACATACATACGTGTGTCAATAATGCATAAAATTTGACACCAAGCAAACTAACGCGTATAAAATATAAATAATAACTATCGTTTATAAGCGAGGTTCGGTAATGCATCAAAATCGTTAGCTTAATAAATAATAGTTTAAACAGCAGTTTTCTTGACTGCTCTAAAATGAATAAAGCTTTATGTTAGTTAGCCTATGGCTATCAACCTCGTTTAGAAGTTTTGACAAATTTCGTACGGGGAAAATTGATTGCTAAGTGCCACATACCTTCGTGTGTCAATAATGCATAAAATTTGACAGCTAGCAAACTAACGCGTATAAAATATAAATAATAACTATCGTTTATAAGCGAGGTTCGGTAATGCATCAAAATTGTTAGCTTAATAAGTAATAGTTTTATTAGAAGTTTTCTTGACTGTTCTAAAATGAATAAAACTTAATAAATAATAAAGTTAATTAGCCTATGGCCTTCAACCTCGTTTAGAAGTTTTGATTATTTTCGTACGGGGAAAACTGATTGCTAAGTGCCACATACATACGTGTGTCAATAATGCATAAAATTTGACACCAAGCAAACTAACGCGTATAAAATATAATTGATAACTATCGTTTATAAGCGAGGTTCGGTAATGCATCAAAATCGTTAGCTTAATAAATAATAGTTTAAACAGCAGTTTTCTTGACTGCTCTAAAATGAATAAAGTTTTATGTTAGTTAGCCTATGGCTATCAACCTCGTTTAGAAGTTTTGACAAATTTCGTACGGGGAAAATTGATTGCTAAGTGCCACATACCTTCGTGTGTCAATAATGCATAAAATTTGACAGCTAGCAAACTAACGCGTATAAAATATAAATAATAACTATCGTTTATAAGCGAGGTTCGGTAATGCATCAAAATTGTTAGCTTAACAAGTAATAGTTTTATTAGAAGTTTTCTTGACTGTTCTAAAATGAATAAAACTTAATAAATAATAAAGTTAATTAGCCTATGGCCTTCAACCTCGTTTAGAAGTTTTGATTATTTTCGTACGGGGAAAACTGATTGCTAAGTGCCACATACCTACGTGTGTCAATAATGAATAAAATTTGACACCAAGCAAACTAATGCGTATGAAATATAAATGATTACTATCGTTTAAAAGCGAGGTTCGGCAATGCTTAAAAATTGTTAGAAATATAGCAAAAATATTTTCATAGCAGTTTTTGTGAATCTTTTTTTTAAATAAAGTTTTATGATATTCAGTCTATGGTCTTAAAACTTAGGTCCTTCAATTAACAAGAACTTGAACTAAGTTCGTCCGTTTCTAAGAAAGAAAGACGAGCTCATCACTTAAAAGAAAGACGAGCTCATCACTTGAAAGAAAGACGAGCTCATCAGTTATTAAGAACTTGGTAGTTCCTATTAACTGATCACCTCGTTAAAAATGTGTTCAATGTTTTTATCATAACGTTATGTTGCTTAGAAAAACTCGATTTGAATACATACCACGATTAAGGTATTCAAATGTTATTTCAATGTCAAAATATTAAGGGTTATATAAAAACTTACGTTGTTAAACAAGAAACTAATTTAAAAAGTTTAATAAAACTTACTTATTGCTTTTCTTTCTTGCAAGTTGCCTTTGTTCCTTTTCACTTGTGTAGTCTTTTTCTATAGCTATTAATTTATGATTTAAAAGGTAAAAATCAGAGTTTCACTGAGTTTCACCTAATGAAATCATTTTTAAAATACGCGTCATAATTATGTAGAAACTTCCCTAAAAAAAGAAAAATCAACTTGGTTTTAACATAAGACAATTTTATTAACATATTAACATAATGTAAAAATACGTAAAAGAAGTAGCAATAGATAAATTCTTACGAGTCGAAAAATTTAACTACCTTAACTAAAACATATTTTTCTAACATAATGTTTCCTTTATCTTTGCAATGTTAAGAAATCTATATCGGACCTGCATATGGAATGCCATTTCAAATATTGAATCATATGACCCTAGATCATGTAATAGGATTCTTCTTCAATGAAAATTCTAAATGATCATTTCATTTTACATTTTTTTATTTTAAATTAATCAAATAAGTAAATAAATAAAATAAAACAAAAAGAAGAGGAAAGACAGTTACTTTTGTGGGACCTTCAATAAAATCTGATATTTATAATAAATAAATCTAGGCTAGAAATTATTCTAATAAATAACTCTAGTCAAAGATTAATCTTATAAACAACTCTAGTCTAGTAATTAATGTAATAAATAACTCTACTCTAGTAATTAATGTCATAAATGACTCTAGTCTAGAAACTAATCTAATAGATAACTCTAGTCTAGGATTAATCTAATAAATAAATCTAGTCCTGAAATTAATCAAATAAATAACTCTAGTCTAGTAACTAATCTAATAAATAACTCTAGTCTAGGATAAATCTAATAAATAACTCTAGTCTTGAAATTATCTAATAATTAACTCTCTAAAATTAGAGAACTGAAATTACTAAAACAGTTTATTACAAACTACAAACTATTTTCGCTTATTTAAATGTCATTAAAACACTTTAGGTGAAATCTTTACATTACAGTATAGTTAGTATAAAAAGCTACTTTTCACATTCTTAAAATATTGTTTCTAACTTTATCTTTAATTTTTTTATGTCCTCTTTTTTCCAAAATAGGAAAGTTTTTAATTGCTAGCAACACCTCGTGCAATTGAGGTATCTTTTTCTGTAATAAATGAGCTCGAAAAGCTTTATTAATTGCATCATTTTCCTCCTCAGTCCATGTTTCCCATGTCTTTTTCTATAAATTAATAAACATATTTTAATAAGTTGCAATTTTTAAAAAAGTTTACAAACTTGAAAACTATTTTCATAACACTACATTTAAACCAGTTGTGATAGCAATTAATACCTTTTTAATAGGTTTTAGCATGTCCTCACAGTTATTATTTGGTGTGTACTGTTTTCTTTTTTCTATAGAAACACATTTATCAAATAAAATAAGAAAACAGAGTATTGCAGCATAAAGTGTTTTTATTCCTTAACACTTTAGCCATCTAAAAACAATTGAAAATTTTTATTGTTAAATATTACCATTAACTATTACCTGACTGTTTACCCATTGAAGCACTAACAACATGAGAGTTATTTTCTAAAACTCTATTATTTTCTTTAAGAACATCATCAATCTTCTTGTTCTTTACAGATTTCCCATCATCAATAGCTACAAGAACTTTTGCTACTTTGGTCAGCTCTATGGTAGCGTCTTCCTTTCTATACCAATTCATGTGAACATCTTTAGTATGACCAAAATGATTTGTAAGCCATGTTAATTCAGCATCATTCATATCTAATAGCTGCATCATTGTTGCCAAAAGTTTGCGTGTTCTTGTAGGTGTTATAAGTCTTGGCTTTTGAAGATTTGAAACACTCTTAGTTATGCTTTGAAGAGTATCCCAACCTTTTAAATAAAATTCACCGTATGCAAAAACATAAGGGTTACTATCATGAGCCTCTAGATACAACCTATGTTTTACAATTAACCTTATGGCCTCTATCATTTCACTGGTAAAAAGTATAGGCACCAAAGCATTTTTACTTTTCCCTTTTTTATTTTTCCCTTCAATATAGCAAACCTGCATACGATCAGCAAGAATTTTTTCTACAGGGTCATCAAGATTGTCAATATCGGTTCGCCTTTTCCATCTTCCATCCTCGACACGTTGCCACTGCAAAAGTTTTAATTTTGATACTTCTCCACCACGTCTAGCGTTAAAAGTTAGTACTCGTGTCAAAGTTAATTTAGCAAGTTGTTTAACATCTTTATTTGAAAAACTAGAAGACTCAATGCGATAAACACAGTCTCTCATTTCATCCAAAATGTGTTTCCTTAAAATCATTATATCACCCTCCAATGGCAGTTCTTCAGGCTGATTAGCTTTATCAGATTCATAAGTTGACCTTGCATTTCCTGCCATAACTTGCCAGTCACTATCATATAACTCTAAAAAGTTTCTTATTTTTTCGATTTTAATATTACAGTTTTCTCTCAAAGCAAGTGCTCTTACAGTAAGTGCTAGATTGCGTAAACAAAATCCTGCCTTTAGAAAAGTATTTGGTTTCCCAATATCTCTAGGGCCATTATATTCAGAAAGAATTTTGACTGCTGAAGTAATAAGATCAAAATTTTCCGGTAACACCAACAAACTTGCAACAGCATTTTCTTGCATATCATTCCTTCGAAATATTTGCAAGATTCGAGCAAGGCAACGCAAAGAATACCTAATATCATGATATCTATCTTTTTGTTTTTTTTGCATCTCAACAGCAGCGTACATTAATAATGAATTGTCATTACGAATAATAAGGTGAAGATCGTCCCGCTTCATTTTTGATAGTATGAGCTCATGCACTTCACCAAACTTCTTATCACCTACAGCAACACCAAGCATAGCTCGACTTGAAGATAAATTTTTATTTGAAGTTATTTCCAAAAATTTTGGTTTACAGTTTTTAGCATGTTTGTAAAGAGTTTTAGCATTAAACATTCCATGACAGTTTATACAAGGTACAAGCTCCATTACTTTGGCTGATGACTCTCTGACAACAAAAAGATTATTTTGATTATCTTTAAGAAGATTTATATTAGCTAGGTTCTCCCCTTGCCTGGTAATTAGTTTCCAAGCATGAGACCTTTCTTTACTTCTTAATGGGTGTGATAGAGCTTCCTTAACATCATCTTCGGATTTATGAATATTCATAAAATGCCGAGGAGGATTCCAAACACGTTTTTTACAATATAAACAAAAGTGCATTTTATGACCACTTTTTCTTTTTGGAATACCTAAAATTATTTTTAAAATTTTATTCTATTGTAATTACCCTAACATAAATAATTTAAGAGTGAAATGAATTTGAAGTTAATAAATATCTTTATTTTTTTACAACTAAATTATCAATTAAACTATTAACCATTAAATTATTAATCAATTATTAAACTTAAAACAATTAAACTGTTAAACAGTTATTAAAAAAACAATAAATTATTTACCAACAGCATCACCCTTACTTTTGCAGACAACTGCTTCAGTTAAATTTTCAATAGAGTTTACAATCTGCTCATAGTTATTTAATTTTGGTGTCATAGAACTGCTGACATCAGAATAGCTACAAGAAGCTTGGCAATCTTGCAGCATGGTGTTTATCTTTGGAATTTCTTTATGGATAGTTGATACACTGACATCACCCCTTTCTATTGAAACATTTGCTTCCTCATTTTCATCACTACTCCCATCACTACTTGAACTTAGGTTGCTTGGTTGATAATCGCCATCACTACTGTCATTCTAAAATAAGTTGATTAATGTAAACATAAAATCTTTGAAAAAAAATAAATTTATTATAACCTTTAACTTATATATTTATATATACACAATAAAGTTATTGTTATAAATTAAGAGGATATAGAAATACATCATACATCAACCTCATCTACATCTTGCTCAACATCAACAAAACTCTAAATAAAGATTAAAAAAAACAACTTTTCATTGAATGAAAATGTAACAAAAATGTAAAATGTAAAATAACATGAAGTATTTACATTGATTGAATGTATTTCTAAGCCACTGTCTTCTTCAGCGCTGGTTTCAGCATTTTCGGTCTGAAATAGATATTGTAATGGAATTATAATTTATAAAAAACTGTTTGATAATAAAACTGGCATGTAATGGATTCATCAGTAACTTGTAAAATTAGGAGATACAAAAATCGAAAAACATACTTCATTTAATGGAGAAGCTGGAGTTTCAATTCTAGCCTAGATAATATATAAAAGATTTAACAGATTTTAAGATTTAAAAAATTTATTCAAATCTATATGCAAAAAAAAAAGATTTTAATATATTTATAACTTTAACAAATAATATTATTTAAAATTTTACTACTTTTGAAAATTTTCTAGATACCCGTAATTTTAATTTGTAGGTAAAAACTTTATTTGGTGTTGAAGTAAGAAACTTCTAAAGTAACAACAAAAAGTAATATTTATACAACATAAAAAGTTTTTTTTTATTAATTAAATTCTGAAAACAAATTTATAACAAACTTACATTATTATCAACATGAACATTACCAATTTCTTGGTGTGGCAAAGATTTCTCAATAAGAAACTAAAATTATTATGTTAATATATTTTATCAGAGTCAAACAAATAAACAAAAAAAATTTATCATAATATTTAATTTTGAAATATTTACATCGAATTCACCATCAGAAAACATATTTTCAATATCCTAAAATTATAAATTTAGGCTAAACTTTAAAATGTTATATGTGTTTGTAAATTGTAAAATATCAAAGTTTATACCATAAGTTTATACCATCCTTTTTTAAAGGCATGTAAGAAAAATGAAACAAACATGCATATATATATATATATATATATATATATATATATATATATATATATATATATATAAATATATATATATATATATATATATATCATTAAATTTCTAAACAAAATTGAATAAATTAAAAACTTTCGCTGAATTTTTATTTGAAAAAACCTCATATACGGCTTGTACAGGGCCTTTAAACTCTTCTGCACACTTAGTTAAATTCTAAAAATATAATTAACAACTATAAATCTATTATACAGACATTTTTATTAAATACAGGTCAAAAATTTTATTTCCCAGTCTGTATTAATAATACATAAAGTCAATTATATATAAATAAGTGTAAATAACTCATTGGTTTATTTAAATATTATTTTGTCTAAATGCTTAAGGTATATTAAAAAAAAAAATCATATTCCGTGTTTTTTAGATTTTTATTTAAATTATGCAAACTAATGTAATTGAACTAATTTAAATACTAAGTTAGGTAAACAAACTGGCGTGTTCTGGTCTTCTTCAATACTATTTTTAACATTCTCATCCTGAAATAAAAACATTTTCGTTTATATTTTTATAAACAATTTTATATGAGAAAAAAATTCTAAAGAAAATTAAACAAATTAAAACTGCAACTAAATTTTTTTTTTAAACCTTATCTATGGCAAGTAGAGGGCCTTTAAACTCAGCAGGATATTTAAATAAATTCTAAAATTATAATTAACAACTATATATCTATGATGTAGGCATTCTGATTGTATACAGGTCTTAACTCTTATTACCCAGTCTGTGACAATAAAGTTGATTGTATATAAATAACTGTCAACAATCTATGGATTTGTGTAAATACTTAGGTCGTTAGGAATGTTCATAGAACTCCCCTATAATAATAATTAAAAAAAAAGAGTTTCTTATTAATTTTATTTTATTAAATGTTTAAATAATGTCCATTATTATCTATACAAAGTTGCATCCTCTCAAGCCATTTGTCAAACTTTTTTTTATACTCTTCTTTGGGTATACTTTGAAGTAGCTTTGATGTGCAAGTTTTTTACTTTTGACATCAGTATCATTGTCAAGATTTTTTTTTATCAAGTCAAATAGCCAATAATCGGATGGAGCTAAGTCAGGTGAGTATGTTTGGTGGTGAATTATTGTAATTCCAGCTTGGTTTAGACAATTT